>NW_024870687.1:1507500-1510000 GCF_019054845.1 Dipodomys spectabilis
CTTATCGCTATTGTTTTGCTGTTATTGTGATTCTTGCTGTAATTGTTATTACTGTTACTGTTATTGTTATTATTGCTATTGTTACTGTTATTGTTACTGTTATCATTATCCATGTTATCGAGTTATTATTGTTATTGTTATAGTTATTGTTATTATGGCTACTATTACTCTGGTTATTGCTATTATTGCTTCTATTGTTATTGTTACTCTTATTAATGTCATTGTTATTGTTATTTGGTTGTTATAATGGCTATTATTGTTATTGTTATTGCTATGATTGCTGTGATTGCTGTTGTTCCCATTGTTACTGTCCTTGTTATGGATGATGTGTGATTGTTATTATAGTTATGATCGCTGTTATTGTTATTCATATCATGATTGTTGTTATTATTGCTGTTGTTATTGTTATTCATGTCATTGTTGTTGTTGATACTGTTATTGCTCTTATTCTCACCTTGACCCAGTTGATTCCCAGCCCTCAGCCCCACCCTGGCCTTGAAGAGCGAGAGACTGAGCTATTCTCAGCACAGCCTGATATTTTTAGACCCAAGGCTGATCACCCACCGTCTGCAGCACCAGAGGACACAAAACAAAATGGAACAAATCCCACAGGCAGAGGGGGAGAGGAGGGGCCTGGGCAGGATATAACAGCCATCCATCCACCCACCCATCCATCCACCCATCCACCCACCCATCCATCCATCCACCCATCCACCCACCCATCCATCCAACCATCCACCCATCCATCCACCCATCCATTCACCCATCCACCCACCCACCCATCCAATCATCCACCCATCCATCCATCCACCCATCCATCCACCCATCCACCCACCCATCCATTCACCCATGCATCCATCCACCCATCCACCCACCCCTCCATCCATCCATCCATCCATCCATCCATCAACCCATCCACTCATCCATCCATCCATCCACCCATCTACCCATCACCCACACATCCGTCCACCCATCCAACCATCCATCCACCCATCCATCCATCCATCCATCCACCCATCTACCAATCACCCATCCATCCGTCCACCCATACACCCATCCATCCACCCATCCATCCATCCACCCACCCATCCACCCACCCATCCACCCATCCATCCATCCATCCACCCATCCATCCATCCATCCACCCATCCATCCACTCATCCACCCATCCATCCATCCAGCCACCCATGCATTTACCCATCCATCCATCCAGTCACCCACCCATCCATCCACCCATCCATCCACCCATCCATCCACCCATCCATCCATCCACCCATCCATCCATCCATCCATCCATCCATCCATCCATCCATCCATCCATTCATCCATCCATCCACCCACCCATCCATCCATCCATCCACTCGTGACTCAGTGAGGCACTTCCTGTGTTCATTCCCTTTATTTCCAGAGGTCAGGGAGGCCCTGGGAGGGGTCAGGTCTTGGCCTTGTGTCCAGCGTCCTTCTGTCTGTCTGTCCGTCCGCAGGTCAGTTGAAGGCGGGCAGGCCGAAGAGTTCGGGTTGTATGTCACCCAGGGAGGGCAGCAGCAGGGTGGCCCCGGCCATTGAGTTCGGGGTCGAGCTGGACGCTGGGCACCATGACCACCTGCATCCCCGCTGCCCGGGCGGCCGCCACGCCGTGGGGCAAGTCCTCCAGCACCAGGCACTGCGGGGTCAGAGGGTGAGAGAGACACGCGGGGTGAGAGGTCGGCCCGGGGGGTGGGCTGGGTCCCCAGTGTTGGTGGGAAGGTAGGGGGGAAGGAAGGAAGGAAAGAAGGAAGGAGGGAAGGAGGGAAGGAAGGAAGGAGGGAAGGAAGGAAGGATGAAAGGAAGGATGGAGGGAAGCAACAAGAAGGAAGGAGGGAAGGAAGGAAGGAAGGAGGGAAGGAAAGAAGGATGGAGGGAGGGAAGGAGGGAAAGGAGGGAAGGAGGGAAGGAGGGAAAGAAGGAGGGAAGGAAGGAGGGAAGGAAGGAGGGAGGGAAGGAAGGAAGGAGGGAAGGAAGGAGGGAGGGAAGGAAGGAGGGAGGGAAGGAAGGAGGGAAGGAAGGAGGGAATATGACCGTTGAGCCACAATGTGCCTTCTGGCATGTTCTGTGTGTGATTTCGAGGCCTCCCCCACCCAGGGCCTGGTGTGGGCCAGGTGAGCACTGTGCCAAGGAGTCTCCCTCCCTGTTCCCATAGGGCCGTCTGTCCATCCGTCTCTCCGTCCTTCCGTCCATCTGTGTGATTGGTCTGGTCTCTCGTGTCTGTCTGTCCGTCTGTGTGTATCTGTCTGTATGTCGGTTTGTCTCTGTGTCTGTCTGTGTGTCTCTGTGTCTGTTTTGAGTCTCTGTGTCTGTCTGTCTGCTTTGTCGGTGTGTCTGTCTATCTCTGTGTGGTTTGTCTCTGTGTGTGTCTGTGTCTGTCTGTCTGTCTGTATGTGTCTCTGTGTCTGTGTCTCTATCCAGTTTGTCTGTCTGTCTGTGCGTCTGTGTCTCTCTGTCTGTGTGTCTCTGTGTCTGT